>NW_026890288.1:0-5000 GCF_963514075.1 Conger conger | reverse complement strand
ATTGTCTCTCCTGCAGGTTTGGTGGTGTGGTTAATGTGATTGTCTCTCCTGCAGGTTTGGTGGTGTGGTTAGTGTGATTGTCTCTCCTGCAGGCTTGGTGGTGTGGTTAGTGTGATTGTCTCTCCTGCAGGTTTGGTGGTGTGGTTAGTGTGATTGTCTCTCCTGCAGGCTTGGTGGTGTGGTTAGTGTGATTGTCCCTCCTGCAGGCCAGGGGGTTCAAGGCTGACCAGTCTGTTTCTCTCACTTATACAATAACAAATGATATATTTCAACTCAGTCCAGAGGGTTTGGGGAAAGGCAATCGTCACTGAAATAGGTCCATTGGAGCAACTCTCAGTTTAGCGAGCAGAGCGGAGCTCCCTTCGGTCGTAACATTGAGCATCTAACATCTGCGTTTCTCACTGATGTTCTTCTGTAAGGGTTCAGAAAACTAAGGATGGAGGGAAGAGCATGAAAAGTGATATTCATGTTTTCATTCTCATGTTCTTTCCGTTCTGTCCATTGTGGGCAGGGCCTCTACCGATGAATGACAGTTGCCATGGAGAGACAGGCCAGAACATTCCAGTCTTCTGTCTCAGACTTGGAACAGGTTTACGGCAGGAAGAGGCCTTCTTTGTGGCATTCATGGAGAACACACACACACACACTGTCACACACACACACACCAGCTCCAGATCATCTAGAGCTCTGTCCCACACACACACACACACACACACACCAGCTCCAGATCATATAGAGCTCTGTCACACACACACACACCAGCTCCAGATCATATAGAGCTCTGTCACACACACACACACACCAGCTCCAGATCATATAGAGCTCTGTCACACACACACACACACACACACACACACACACACACACACACACACACACACACACCAGCTCCAGATCATATAGAGTTCTGTCACACACACACACACACACACACACCAGCTCCAGATCATATAGAACTCTGTCACACACACACACACACACACACAGACACACACACACACACACACACAAGCACACATACATGCACACACACACACATACACACACACACACACACGCACACATACACATACACATACACATGCACACACACACACACACACATACACACACACTCACATTCACACACACACATACACACACACACACACACACTTACACACACACGCACACATACACACACACATGCACACACACACACACACGCACACATACATGCACACACACACACACATACACACACACACACACTTAGACACACACGCACACATACACACACACACACACGCACACATACACACACACACACACACACACACTTACACACACACGCACACACACACGCACACATACACACACACACATGCACACACACACACGCACACATACATGCACACACACACGCACACACACTCACACACACACACATACACACACACTCACATTCACACGCACACATACATGCACACACACACACACACACACACTAACACACATACACACACACTCACACGCACACATACATGCACACACATACACTCACACACACACACACACACACACACACACACGTGGGAGGGAGCAGTGTGTGTGTGTGCCCAGTTGGTTTATTCCTCTCCTGTTTTTTTTTTTACTGGTGACTGGAGTTGAAGTGTTGAGGACAAAGCAGGATCTGATGGGTCTCTGCATGGGCAGGTTTCTGAGGTGTATGAGGTGTGTGAGGTAAGGGGTGAGGTGTGTTGGTGTGTGAGGTAAGGGGTCACATCAGTGTCACATTCACACTGAAAACCTCACATTCACACTGAAAACCTCACATTCACACTGAAAACCTCATTTCTTTTACTTTTTGTTGTTAAATAAGACAGTGCGACTCATTTCAAGATTGGCCATTGGGACATTTCACTTGTCAAGCAGACAGTCACTTAAAACAAGCTCATGTATTCCACTCCAGAGAGAAAAGAAAGTTTGTTCCTGGTGGAGGAAGTTTGAGGAGGAGCAGCTGGTTTGGCTCCATGTTCCTCTGACGCCTCCGGGGTTGTTTTGTGGCCTCAGCCCTCAGGACGGCTGTCACGCGTCCCTGATCTCCTGCCTAACTGAGTTTGTGTATTGAATCACACCAGGACATTGCTTAACGTCGCCTTCATCAAGTTTTTCTGTAACAACGGGTGCGTTTGTGCACCGGTGACCTTGTGTCTGAAAAGGGGTCAGAAAAATAACATGTTAGGGGAATCTTGTGTGAGGACTAAGATGACTCTTTCGAGAGGGAGAGATGGAGAGAGTGAGTAAGAGTGTGGGAGAGAGATTTCACTGGCCTTTGGAGATGTTTTTAACTTTCTCTGTCTTGCCCTGTCTGGCTCTATTATGTCATCATAACACACCACTCTGCTGCTCTCTCCGTGTGACATCACAGATCATTTCCTGCCCCAGTATGACATCAGAGCTCTGGGCCTCGGCATTGGAGGGTCTCGGTTTTTACCTCTCTCTGTCACTCACCCCCCTCTGTCTCTCTCCATCACCCTCTCTCTCCCTCTCTCTGTCACTCTCCCCCCTCTGTCTCTCTCCATCACCCTCTCTCTCCCTCTCTCTGTCACTCACCCCCCTCTGTCTCTCTCCATCACCCTCTCTCTCCCTCTCTCTGTCACTCTCCCCCCTCTGTCTCTCTCCATCACCCTCTCTCTCCCTCTCTCTGTCACTCACCCCCCTCTGTCTCTCTCCATCACCCTCTCTCTCCCTCTCTCTGTCACTCTCCCCCCTCTGTCTCTCTCCATCACCCTCTCTCTCCCTCTCTCTGTCACTCTCCCCCCTCTGTCTCTCTCCATCACCCTCTCTCTCCCTCTCTCTGTCACTCTCCCCCCTCTGTCTCTCTCCATCACCCTCTCTCTCCCTCTCTCTGTCACTCTCCCCCCCTCTCCATCACCCCCCCTCTCCCTCTCTCTTTCACTCCCCCTCTCTCTCCCATTCTCCCTCTCTCTCTCTTGCTCTCTCTCATTCTCCTTCTTGCTCTCTCCCATTCTCCCTCTCTCTCTCTCATTCTCTCTCTTCCATTCTCCCTCTCCCATTTTCCCTCTCTCTCTTTCTCTCCCATTCTCTCTCTCTCTCAGTGGAGTCTTACATCTGTGACCCACGTGTTGCAGTGCTTCAGTGGGATTCCCGACACCCCCCCTCGTGTTTTGGGACATTTCCTGCCCTGGACCGCGCCGGGCGCACGTGGATTAGATCCGGAGCCTCTGGAACACTGCGACAGAAGTTGGCATTTATAAACAGCCATTTATGGGGTTTATCAGGGGGGAAAATGGGGTTTGGGGGAGGGGGGCAGGGTGTTGGGAGGGGGGAGGGGGTTGTTTTTTTGTTTTTTTTGGGCATTCTGTAAGTTAGCCGAGGGTTTTCCATCCTGCAGTTTTCCGCTGGAAGAAAAATTCCTGGAACGTTGGGGGGGGGTGTGGCCTCAGTCCAGGGATGGGGGGGGGGGGGGGTGTTCCGCCAGCACGTTTTCAGGACAGGATGTGTGGGGACTACAGGGGTCCCGTCTAGGAAACAGAAGACGATCCCCGGGTGACTGTGTGTGGGGGGGGTGACTGTGTGTGTGTGTGGGGGGGGGGTGTTACTGTGTGTGTGGGGGGGGGGGGGTGTCTGTGTGTGGGGGGGGGTGACTGTGTGTGTGTGTGGGGGGGGGGGTGTGACTGTGTGTGTGGGGGGGGGGGTGTCTGTGTGTGGGGGGGGGTGACTGTGTTTCCCTTTTCTTTTCTTTTCTTGCTTTCTTAGTCGTTACATCTGTAGGCAGCAGTTATGAACCTGACTTCATTCAGCAGCAGGCTTTGACCCTCCTCGGCTGTGTGACAGAATCCTGCGACCGGCTTAATGTTTTTTAGTTTTTTTTCACGTGGAAACGCATACAGAGTGAGTGATGTGAGCCAGGGAGTGATGTGAGCCAGGGAGTGATGTGAGCCAGGGAGTGATGTGAGCCTGGGAGTGATGTGAGCCTGGGAGTGATGTGAGCCTGGGAGTGATGTGAGCCAGGGAGTGATGTGAGCCTGGGAGAGGGGAGAACGCTCTGGAGCTCGGGGATCCCGAGCGGGGTTTGGGCGCGGCGTTATTCCGGTTGCTTCTGGGAGAGGTCCAGCGTGCGGATTCCTCTCCGAGGTGGAAAACACAGCTGTGGTGCGGAGGCGTTAGCGCTAGCATTAGCGTCTTAAGGCTGTCTCCACCGTCAGATCCTTGCCCTGCAAAAACAACAAGTCTTAAAAAGTGTCTTAGTATTGTGATAAACTCTTAAAGTCATATAGTTATATGTTTCTATCAAGTAGAAAATATTAGCTTGTTTTAAGTTACTCTTTGCTCAGCAAGTGAAACATTCCTATCCCATGAATGAATCAAACTGTCAATATTGACTGACTAGCAATATTTTTGCTTTTTTCAGCAAAAAAGAAATATAAGACTAAAATAGTTGTTGAGACTTATTTTTCGTTTTTCGCCATGTATTGGCCGGAGGTTATCCCCACAGTGACCAGTGGTTGACCTTGACAGTTTAAATACACAAACAGTGATGCTGTTGCTAAGGAGGTTAGCATTCCAGGCCTGAGTAATGCTTCTGTGCATAAGGGAGGTGTTGGTCACACTTTACAATAAGGCTCCATGAATTGTCATGAACTAATGTCACTAACTAACTGCTTCTGAGAAGTTTCTCTGTACAGCTCTGTTCATGTATTTGTACATCGTTAATTAATGTTAAAACGACATCAGTTATTGTCAATTCATATAGGAATGAAAAATTCAGTTAATGTATTTGCTAATGGTTCACTCATTATACGTTCCTCATGGTTTGCTGAAGTATAAATAGTGGTGTGTACAGATAAGTTAGATAGTTGTTAACAAAGGTATTAACTAATGAAAAGTACATTTCATGCTTGATTAATGTTGTCCTGAACCCTGATTGTGAGTTGTGAGGCGTTGGTCGCCGGGGCGATGGCAGTTTGATTTCATAATGCTTTTCCAGGCACTGC
>NW_026890287.1:0-2000 GCF_963514075.1 Conger conger | reverse complement strand
GGACTCAAACCCCACTAAGACCGGCCGGGACTCAAACCCATGACCTTCTCTCTGTGCAGAGACAGTGCTATCCACTGCACCACCGTGCCGCCACTAAGCAGCTGAAACACTTCAGCCTGTGAGACAGCACTGAACTCCCTGTAGAATACAGCACTGACAGGTTTGACTGCAGGCACCTACAGGGTTAAACTCCGGTCTGGATGACAGCTATTGATTGGTCTCCACCGGCTTCCTGAGAGGGCGGGCATGTTGTTGCCAGGGGAACCAATTACAGTTTGAAAGGCCAGGCCACGGAGAGCACAGCATAACGGACGTCCTGTCAAAATTATTTACAAACGAAATGTAAATGATGCTTTTAACGTCAAGGTTATTTACCCAAAGAGTCTGCACCCGGGGAACTAAAATCTACATATATTAAGAGTTGAAGGCAGCATCTCTTTTTTAATTATGGGTTTCACCAAAAGTCTGAATATAGAGACACTGATTGCTAATTCCTGATTAACACCTGATGTGAGCTTTTACAATTAGGCACATGAAAAATACCAACAGCATAACATCCTCTTTACTGACGTTAACTGAATACTGAAACATTTAAATAACCTGGCCCGCACAGGGAAAAGTCATTTCATATCTTCACATGAAACGCTTTTAAAGTGTGAGCTTATGATCAAACTTAATCTTGGGAATTAAAACTGCACCAATTTAACTCACAGTCTTAAATAATCTATTAACAATTTGTATTATTTATGCCTTTAAATTAAACATATCGATCTATACATAATTAAGCCTTCCAATTCTACAGACAGTTTTACTCCAGTGGACTCCCATGAGCTGTACAGACCACTTCAAAGCAAAGTGGGCCGTTTCAACTTGAATTGGGCCGTAAAAAACATGCAAAACGAGCAAAATATCAATTTAACTTAACGTCCGTTTCACAGGCTCCCCACATTCTGCCCCCTCATAGCACGGCATCTTGCGGTTATGCGAAGTCACCAAACCCGTGATGCGTTTCCTGTGCGCCGAGCACTGTCCCGCAGTGATGATGTCACGCGATGACCTCACCGCTCGGCTGCAGTCATTCTCTCTGTGTGTACGGTGTAAACACACACGAGCCGTGCGCCTGGCCCCATTGCTCCGGCGTGACAGAGGGCAGGGTAGCGAACACGAAGGACAGAGAACGAGAGAAAGGAGAGCGGGGGGGGGAAGTGGTGAAAAAACCGAGGGACGGAGAGAAAGATGAAGCAATAACGGCCGGTTGTAGGCCAGCGACGGAAAGTCGCTCGACTGAAATTGCAGAAGGTTCATGAACTTTCATGAACAGCATGAACACACTGCAGTTGCCCAGTTGTAACCAGCGAGATTTGTTGCACGTCTTCGGTCAAAGCGGCGCTCTGTCGCTGGGCTATGAACTGGCCTTAAAGATGGAGTCCTGTGGAGACACACAGGTGGACAGCAGCTCTGGCTGCTGATGTCAAAATGGGAATGTTGCGCTGCAAGGCAAGGCAAGGCGTCCCAGCTGACAGCACTCTGAAGCTCAGCGTGTTTTTATAACGGGGTCTATAGTGCAACCCCTCCTATGAGGACAAGCTCTGCCATAAAATATATATATATATGTATTTCTTCAAAGAAAAAAAAGAAAAGACGCTTTTAAAGGTGAATGAGTAAGAAGCACGGGACATTTCTGAGAACTACTGGAAGATGCATGCCATGTAGGCGTGTTGTGTGTGTGTGTGTGTGTTTGTGTGTGTGTACGTGCAATGTGTGGGTATGTGTGTGCGCGTGTGTATACAGGAGTATGCAAGTGTGCATGTTGTGCCTCTGTGTGTTTGTGCAGGCATGACCTCTACTCTGAGTTTGCGAGGCCTCAGTAACCCAAGACCTACGAGAGGCAATATCAACTGCAGGCCCCAGCTAAATGCCAAACCTCCGGTTTCACATCCCCCACCCTGCCCTCTCCCCGTGAGGGCGCAGCTGGGGCGGGGCCAGGAGAGTAGCCGGCT
>NW_026890286.1:0-2000 GCF_963514075.1 Conger conger | reverse complement strand
AGCTTGTGTGTACGCTGTTGGCGCTGAATCAACATGGGGCATTTTACTGTGCATGAAGCCATCTATCCCATATTACACGACTGTCCTGTCACTCACCAGAATAACAGCAACTGGATATTAGGTGCTGTACCATTATAAAACAGGCACATAAGAAGCTATATAACACCTCCATAAACACTACATAGCACATTCATAACCTAAACATAAGCGTTCATAATGCTTATGTCAATTACCGACAAAGGGTCTTGTGTCAGTTGACTTGTTTTCGCATGGTAATGTCAAGTGATGCATCAAAGTTGACATACCACATGTCTGTTTGAGGTTATTGACATACACTTCTGCTCGTGAAGTGCTTATGAATGAGCCATACAGTGCTTATGAAGGTATTATACGGCGCTTAAGTAGTGGCCTTCGAATGACTCATGGCCGTGGGCGGCTACATCTTCAGATGTCCTCCGATCTCTTCCCCATCGGCGGCCTCCTCCCTGACATCGGCGGAAAGAAGCGGCTCCCGTCCGACGCTCCTCACGGCGTCAGACGCAGACGACGCTGCCCTTCGAGATGTCTCAGCGGGGTGGCAGCTAATGAGGAGCGGTGAAGAAGACATTGAAGGTCATGGTGGTTAAAGGAAATAAAATAAAAAAATAATAAAATCCCCGACTGTTTCCGTGAAAGAAGAAGAAAAGTTGAGGGCCTCTTCTGGGGAAGACTGGGAAGGAACTTTTTAAGTCTTTTTGAAAAAGTGATTCAGAGAATGCAAGTTGCAAATATATAATCGTTGTCCTCGGCGTCGGTAATGAAACAGAAAAGTTTCTGCTGCTCTGTTCCCTATAACTTCCACGGCAGTCTGAAACACATCTCGACAGACACATCTCATCAGACACATCTCTACAGACACATCTGTTCAGACACATCTCTCCAGACACATCTCTTCAGACACATCTCTTCAGACACATCTCTCCAGACACATCTCTTCAGACTCATGTTGTCAGACACATCTCTTCAGACTCATGTTGTCAGACACATCTTGTCAGACACATCTCTCCAGCCATATCTCATCAGACATATCTTGTCAGACACATCTCATCAGACACATCTTGTCAGACACATCTCTCCAGACACATCTCTTCAGACTCATCTCATCAGACTCATCTGTTCAGACACATCTCTCCAGACACATCTCTCCAGACACATCTCTCCAGACACATCTCTTCAGACTCATCTCATCAGACACATCTGTTCAGACACATCTCTTCACAGCCCAGATTTCCTGATTTTCGTCCCCTCATTGTGTGTTTCTATCTTTATCTAACACTTTTGCAGGGGATTTGTGTTCATCTTGGTGCTGTATTTGTTTACCGTATCAATTGTGTCGTGCCTTGCTTCTAGTCTAAACAAACCATACCATACCAGACAGACCGTACACCTACTGAATTGGCCTATAGTTACCATGTAATTACGATATTGGGCGGCATTGGCTCGGCAAGAGCAGTCGTCAGGCAGTCGGAGGGTTGCCAGTTCGACTCCCCCGCCCTGGGTGTGACGAAGTGTCCCTGAGCAAGACACCTAATCCTCAAGTGCTCCTGACGAGCTGGTCGGTGTCTTGCATGGCAGCCAATCGCTGTTAGCGTGCATGAGAGGCATTCATTGTGAAGTGCATTGGATAAAAGTCCCTCTACAATGTGAACTAGATATGATTTTCATGGCTGCAGACAACTGACACTTTATGCAAATCACAGCCTGCTCCAGAGCTGTTACTATGACCTGCGTTATGCACTGTATATCGCTTTGGATAAAAGTGTCTGCCAGATAAATGTAGTGCAGTGTAATGTAACAGCACTCTTCTGTTCCCTACCACACGTGATGTTAATGGAAATAAGACGACTCTCTTTCGTGGCTTTGAACCGACCGGACGGACTAACGGAGGGTTTCCGGATGAAAGGAGACGGACGCGGAGTAATCAGTCTCGTCTTCCTGACGAGCGTCTCTGAGGAGAGGCG
>NW_026890285.1:0-5000 GCF_963514075.1 Conger conger | reverse complement strand
CTCAGAGGTAGAACTTGTCATTGTTGGAAAACCCAAAAGCTCTCACTTAGCACACAGTGGCAGAATCAGGTTGGTGCCATTAAAGGTTAGCCATCCCTGCTGACAGTAAAAGCTTTGTAATATTTGTCTCGTTTGTGTAGGAGGGGCTTCGGGCAGTGACAGGAGAACAGCGAAGGCGGGGCCACGGTCGCCATGGCGACGGGCAGGAAGTGAGCTCACAGTCCGCTTGCCGCCAGCTGAGGTAGTCCCGGAGGTTCTGGTTGCTGGGATACAGGACGACCCGGCCGTCGAACCCGGGCGGGTAGAGCAGCGGTCGGTCGGCGAAGTGATCCTTCCAGAAGAACACGTAGCTGGAGGAGAACTGTGAGGCCACGTGCGTCATCAGCTTACTGCAGGAAACAGGAAACAGGAAACAGGAAGCCAGCTCAGTCGCGCTACGCTGCAGCCATCAGTGTGCCAGGGTTCACTCACATTTTGCATTTTAGTCATTTGGTGGACGCTTTTAAGCCAAAGCGACTTACAAGTGCATATGCTCTTCCACAGGTTAAAAGCATCAAATCCATAACTAATAAAATACACATGAAGTGCTGTTCTAAACAAAAAGACAGTCATGGTAAGGGATTTTTTATTTTTTTACTTTCCATTTTTATTAAAGCTTAGGGTTAGACAAGAGGGATATCAGAAGGGGGGGGGGATCAGGAGGGAGGACTAAGGTACAGTTTAAAAAGGTGTGTTTTTAGTCTGGGTCTGATTCTGTCCTGACAGTGGTAGGCAGGTCATTCCACCACTGAGGGACCAGAACGAAAAACAGGCGTGAACGTGCAGCTCGACCGCCTGTTAGATGTCAGACCTGGGGGAAATATGCAACTGTTTCGGATTCAAATACTTTTCTACGCTTTACTGAGCTTGTTTGGTGTATTGGAACCTATGAAATACCTCACAAAAAGTGCAAGCCTTGGTTGGTAAAATTGCTCCGGGAAAGATCAAATCGAGGACAGAAAAGTATTCGAATCCAAAACAGTTATGCATTTGACCCAGGTCTGTAGGTTATACTCTCTTTATTCTGTTTTATTTTGTTGTGTGTTGGTGTTTATCCTGTGAAACTTCATGGGAAGCACTTTGTACAGCACATGATTGTGTGATAAGTGCTATATAAATAAAGTTTGACTGATTGATTGATCAGAATTAAGCTTTTGTTCTATAGATTCTAATGCGCAGCCCAAACCGCCCAATGCCCTGATACAAACACTGAACAACCCGGAGAGAACACTTCAAACAGAGAGTCCGCTGCACTGCGTCCTGTTTTATTTTCATAACATGGGATGATTTTCATTCCACTCTGAATTGACTCCAGCTGAACACAAGAGAATCTGAACGAATATGAACCTGTAAAATGGATGCTAGGGGGAGATGGCTGAGTTCTTTTTTTTTTTTTTTTTTAATGTAATGTAATGTAATGTAATGTAACTTCCATTAAAAAGAGCAACTTTTCTGGTAAGATGCCCCGAATTTATGAAGTCCAGTTAGATTTTGTTTGTTATTCTAGCACAGATCGATTTTGTCCGCAGGGTTACCACTCTGTAGATAACAGGACAAAACACAGTGCAAGATGGCTGAGTTCTGATGCCCACAGTGAAACCCACAGGTCCAGTAGAGTTCAGGTCAGCTCTACCTGGTTCAGTAGAGTCGAGGTCAGCCCTACCTGGTCCAGTAGAGTTCAGGTCAGCCCTACCTGGTTCAGTAGAGTCGAGGTCAGCCCTAACTGGTCCAGTAGAGTTCAGGTTAGCCCTAACTGGTTCAGTAGAGTTGAGGTTAGCCCAACCTGGTTCAGTAGAGTTGAGGTCAGCCCTACCTGGTTCAGTAGAGTTGAGGTCAGCCCTAACTGGTTCAGTAGAGTTCAGGTTAGCCCTAACTGGTTCAGTAGAGTTGAGGTTAGCCCAACCTGGTTCAGTAGAGTTGAGGTCAGCCCTACCTGGTTCAGTAGAGTCGAGGTCAGCCCTAACTGGTCCAGTAGAGTTCAGGTTAGCCCTAACTGGTTCAGTAGAGTTGAGGTTAGCCCTAACTGGTTCAGTAGAGTGGAGGTTAGCCCTAACTGGTTCAGTAGAGTTGAGGTTAGCCCTAACTGGTCCAGTAGAGTTCAGGTTAGCCCAACCTGGTTCAGTAGAGTCGAGGTCAGCCCTAACTGGTCCAGTAGAGTTGAGGTTAGCCCTAACTGGTTCAGTAGAGTCGAGGTTAGCCCTACCTGGTTCAGTAGAGTTGAGGTTAGCCCTAACTGGTCCAGTAGAGTTGAGGTTAGCCCTAACTGGTTCAGTAGAGTTGAGGTTAGCCGTACATGGTTCAGTAGAGTGGAGGTTAGCCCTAACTGGTTCAGTAGAGTGGAGGTTAGCCGTACATGGTTCAGTAGAGTTGAGGTTAGCCGTACATGGTTCAGTAGAGTTGAGGTTAGCCCTAACTGGTCCAGTAGAGTTGAGGTTAGCCCTAACTGGTCCAGTAGAGTTGAGGTTAGCCCTAACTGGTTCAGTAGAGTTGAGGTTAGCCGTACATGGTTCAGAAGAGTTGAGGTTAGCCCTAACTGGTTCAGTAGAGTTGAGGTTAGCTCTACCTGGTTCAGTAGAGTTGAGGTTAGCCCTAACTGGTTCAGTAGAGTGGAGGTTAGCCGTACATGGTTCAGTAGAGTTGAGGTTAGCCGTACATGGTTCAGTAGAGTTGAGGTTAGCCCTAACTGGTCCAGTAGAGTTGAGGTTAGCCCTAACTGGTCCAGTAGAGTTGAGGTTAGCCCTAACTGGTTCAGTAGAGTTGAGGTTAGCCGTACATGGTTCAGAAGAGTTGAGGTTAGCCCTAACTGGTTCAGTAGAGTTGAGGTTAGCCGTACATGGTTCAGAAGAGTTGAGGTTAGTCCTACCTGGTTCAGTAGAGTTGTGGATATGCCTACCTGGCTCGTCTCTTGAACCAGTTGGACGACCTCTTGAAGACGAAGCTGAACTCGTCGCTCTGTCCGTACGCGATGACGATGTCATCCAGCTCCTCCATGACAGAGCGCGCGCTACGCGTCATCAGACCCAGCGCGCGGTCGTCATTGGGCTTCGCAAAATCGTGCGTCTCAGCAAACCTGCGGCAGAGCATTAAAATAAACACATTGCATCTTAAAGGACACGTGACTCACAGGCAAACTTGGTGCTCAATAACCAATCGATTTCAGTGTTGAAGAGACTGTTTAGCTTGCTACACTTAAACAATCTGGTAACAATACCAATGATTTGACTGTACGTCAATAAATTAAATCAAGTTAGTCCGTTTACGAGAATAAAGGATCCAGTTATCTGGCTGTGAACAGCAGTAGCAGCATAATTCCATGTCTTCACTGACTGGGATATGTCACCAGTCATTTTCACGACTTTACGAACATTACGATATGGCTTATATAAGGGATGACTTATGGGCCACTCACTTGTGAAAGTTGCGTCCGTCTAAACGCACGACGATGTAGCAGTTCCGCAGACAGGAATCATCCGTCTCAAAATTGCGCACATACTCAAACTTGCTCTTGGCCATCTGCACGGAGCTGGTGCGAAAAGACGCAAGCGGTTTCCGATCACACTTCGCTACCACAGCGCCCCCCTCTGGACACCGTGTGGACTTCAGAACTGGAACTTTCAGAAATCTCAAACGTCTGAACATAGGCTTCCTAGAGAAACATGGAGAAAAAACAAAAAACACGTCATGAAAACATACATTAGCAAACTAATCTCACCTAACCGATATTTTGACTCACTGTAATTCAGGCAGAATAGAACAGCAATCACAAAATCTCACCATTCGCTAGCAAACCAGCATCACATAAAATGCAAATTGTATACAGACAATTATGCCCGTCCATACTTACGAGCAGAGGTATGTCCAATTCGTCCAATTCCGAATCAGCAACACCCCGACCCGACTAACTGTTTATCGTCCACGTGCGAACGGCACCTAAGATGACTGAAATTGTGACTTGCTACCTCCTACCTGTGGTCTTGTTAGCGTTACACGTGCCGAACTGGAACTTATCTAGCGAGCCAGGTAAACAAAACGCACCCTGGACATCACGTGGAATGACATTTCTCATTTGTTGCTAGCTAGCGTGTGGGTGGCACAAATCTCCACGCATACAACCACAGTGATGTGGGTCTGTCACATAACGTTACTGTGCACCGCTAACTGCCACTGGCACTCCGGAATGCAAACAGGACCGTACGTCAGTCCTTCTGCTAATACAGTCGTACCAGAACACACAGTTCCTGTTGGTTCCGAGACGATATATTATATATATATATGTTTTGGTGTCAAAAAAATGGTTATTAATGCCATAAAGCTCAATAATGCTTACGATTTAGTTGAATAAATGTGGAAATGTGAATGGAACGAAAAAATATTCAATGCATAAATAAAAAAATATTGACGTAAAACCTGTCAATGCAGGACCTCTGCCGCCCTCTAGTGGCGGTTGGCTGCAGTAAAATGGGGAGGTTCGTGGTGGGGACAATATCCCATGATGCAGAGCTGCGGGTCTTTCAAACATGGAGGAAAGAGAGAGAGAAAAGGGACTCGAACAGAAGACGCTTGTGCGAGAAACGGCTTCGAGCAGCGATGCTGCGGGAATGGACAGGGGCGGCGAACAGGACGACATTCACTCCAAGTTGGACGTCAGCTCCGATCAGTTTGATCCTATGCTTGCGCTTTACTCGCCCAAAGTTCAGCTGCCCTTCCCCGACATCAGGTGCTTCAACAACATCGCCGAGTATGAAAGTTTCCTCAAAGGAGGCCGCGGCAGGGCCAAGCCCGAGAACGTGGAGAAACGGCTCCGCAAAGCGCAGAAAGGCGTACCGGACCCGGAGAGGATAGAGAGACTGAAAAAGCTGATGGTAAACGCGGAACCGGAGGAAGGAGGGAGCGGTCGTAAGAGGCTTCCTCGAAAACAGAAGGCACCCAAAAACATTCTGACAAGGATGCCCCGTACGTAT